>NW_022631108.1:4593924-4626382 GCF_010015895.1 Lontra canadensis | reverse complement strand
GTTCTCTTTCTTGATGGGATCCTTGTCTGGTTTGGGGATCAAGGTGATGCTGGCCTCATAAAATTAGTTTGGAAGTTTTTCTTCCATTTCTATTTTTTGGAACAGTTAGGGGGGTAGGAGAAGAATGAATGAAACAAGATGGGATTGGGAGGGAGACTAAACATAAATGACTCTTAATCTCACAAAACAAAATGAGGGTTGCTGGGTGGAGAGGGGTTGGGAGAGGGGGGTGGGGTTATGGACATTGGGGAGGGTATGTGCTATGGTGAGTGCTGTGAAGTGTGTAAACCTGGTGATTCACAGACCTGTAACCCTGGGGATAAAAATACATTATATGTTTATTTAAAAAATTAAATTAAAAAAAAAAAGAAGTCATGAAATGTCGCCCTTCTCCCTTTCAAAGGTAAATACTACTGTGATTTGTCCTCCTCCTCCTCCTATGTGGGATCCCTGGTGTAAAAATATATTTTCCGCACTTCTCCTTGCCACCAGCTCCCTCCCCACTGCAGACAGCCATGGTTTGTTTCACTCTTGGACCATGTCTTGACCCTTCCTAACTCCTTCATTATGGGCTCTTCCTTGCCTTTAGTTGTGGAGCTTTTCCTCCCAGTCTTCACGTCATTTTCTGGATTATTTGCATTGATATAAGTGTTATCTAGTTGTATACATGGGATGAGGTGAGTTTAGGATCCTCCTATTCTGCCATTTTCTGAGAGAAATGTATTGAAATCTATTTATATATTTCTCTTTTTAAATTCTATTTAAAGGGCACCTGGGTGGAAGGTTGTGCCTCTGCCTTCGGCTCAGGTCATGGTCTCAGGGTCCTGGGATTGAGCCCAGAGTTGGGCTGTCTGCTCAGCGGGAAGCCTGCTTCCTCCCTCTCTCTCTCTCTCTCTGCCTGCCTCTCTGCCTACTTGTGATCTCTGCCTGTCAAATAAATAAATAAAATCTTTAAAAAATAAATAAATTCTATTTAAATTTTCACAACTATTTTTTAGAGATCTTGAAGACATACTACTGAGTCATTCAAATTTAGAATTATTTTAGCTTCCTAATAGATTGATCCATTTAACTTTATGAAGTATTTAATTTTGTCTTTTTTAATATTTATAAAGTATAAGTTTTTTTTTTTTTTCTTTGTGGAGTATAATGAGTCCAGCTTTCTTCTGGCAAGTGATTGCATAGTATATATTTTTTCACATTATTTTCAAATTTTCTGCATCCTGTTACTGCATCTCAGTAAGCAGCATGTATTGTGGGATTTTTAAAGTTTACTTATTCATGTTTTTAGTAATCTCTATACCAAACATGGGGCTCTAACTCATGACCCAATATCAAGTTATATGCTCTTTCAAATAAGCCAACCAGGCACCCCTGTATTGTGAGGTGTTATGTGGATTTTTATGCAGTCTGAACTCTCTTCCTTTTATGCACTGTTTACTATTTGTCTTATTTGTGTTTATTTTTTCCTACTTTCACCTTTTTTTTTTGCCCTCATTTGGATTAACTAAATTTCTTATTATAATCCCCAATTTCTTTTCTATTATATTACTAGTTATATGTTCTTTAGATTATTCATTAGAGATTATTCTAAATATTAGATCTTGCGTCCTTGAATTGAAACAAAGAAGTCAATACCTCTACCATTTAAAAAAAATGGGAAAGACAATATAGAATTTTAATTCCATTTACCTTTTTTATTTGTTGTGCTATCATTATTAAAATCTTAATTATATGTATGTGTGTGTGTATATATATGTATATATATGCATATACATATATATGTATATGTATAGATACACACAGATATATGTGAACACCATGAAACACTATGTTTATTTTTGTAAAACTAATATGAATTTATTATTTATAGATTTAACCACATATTTTTATTGAGATATAATTTATGTATAACATTGTATAAATTTAAGGTA
Organism: Lontra canadensis; assembly: GCF_010015895.1. NCBI lineage: Eukaryota > Metazoa > Chordata > Mammalia > Carnivora > Mustelidae > Lontra > Lontra canadensis. The sequence continues at coordinate 4,624,448 of NW_022631108.1, read as the reverse complement.
CAATGCGGTTGATTTGATAATTTACATATTGCAATAGGATTATCACTATAACTTTACCTAACACTTCTAGCATGAGACGTAACTATCATTTCATTTTTTTGGTAAGAACATTTAAGATCTAGTCTCTCAGCAATTTTGAAAGGTAATACAGTATTGTTGACTAAATTCACTATGTTGTGCTTTACAACTCTAGAAATTATTTATACTTTTAGTTGCAAATTCGTACCACTTAATGACCTCTCCCCACTTTGTCTACTTCTACAGCTTAGTAATCACTATTATACTTTCTTATTTTTAAAATTTTATTTAAATTCAATTAAGTAACATATAATATATTATCAGTTTCAGAGGTAGAGTTTAGTGATTCATCAGTTGCATGTAATACCCAGTGCACATTACATAATGTGCTTTCCTTAATATTCATCATCCAGTTACCCCATCCCCCACCAGCAACCTACAGTTTGTTTCCTCTTTTAAAATTTATATTCAAATTTCAGCATACATTGTAATATTATTTGCAGGTGTATAATATAGTAATCCAACACTTCCATACAACACCAAGTGCTCATCCCAGTAAGTGAACTTCTTAATTCCCATCACATTTTTAACCTATCATCCCACCCATCTTCCCTCTGGTAACCATAAGGTTATTCTCTATAGTTAAGGGTCTGTTTCATGGTTTGCCTCCCTCTCTCTTTTACCCCTTTCCCCTTTTTTTCTTTCTTAAATTTCACATATGGTGAAATAATGTGGTATTCGTCTTTCTATGACTGACCTATTTTGCTCGGAATAACACTCTCTAGCTCAACCCATGTCATTGTAAATTGAAAGATTTCATTATTTTCTATGGTTGAGTAATATTCCAGTGTGTGTGTGTGTGTGTACACCACTTCTTTATTCATTCATCAGTCAGTGGACACTTGGGCTGTTTCTGTAACGTAGCTATTGTAGATAATGTTGCTAAAAAATTGAGGTGCATGTACCCCTTTGAATTACTACTTTTGTATTCTCTGGGTAAATATCTAGTAGTACAATTTCTGGATTTTAGAATAGTTCTATGTTAAACTTTTGAGGAACTTCAGTACTCTTCCAAATTGGCTTCACAAGTTTGCATCCCCACCAATGGAGCAAGAGGGTTCCCCTTTCTCAACACCCTAGCTAAAACCTGCTTTTTTTCTTGTTGATTTTAGCCATTTTGACAGGTGTGAAGTGATGTCTCATTGCAGTTTTGATTTGAATTTCCCGATGATAAGTGATGTTGCATATCTTCTCATGTTGGCCATCTGTATCTCTTCTCTGGAAAAGAAAATGTCTATTCATATCCTCTGCCCAATTAAAAAATTAACAGGAGAAAAGACAAATTTTTAATTCATGTAATATATAGGAGTACAGAGAAACATATGACTGAAAGGGCCAGTTAGAGTTTGGGGCTTATATACCATTTGAATAGGGAAGGGGAAGATGAAGAAAGAGCACTTATGGGAAAACAAATGACTTTTATGAAAGATAAGTGGGTCCTTAGAAAAATAAATGGGATAGAATATATTTGTGACTATGTCTTTATAAGACAGCTCTTGTCCTGGTGTTAACATCTGTCTCTAGTGTTAACAGTCAAACTTTCCTGGTTAAGAAACTCCTTGGAAGAAGATTTATGACAGTTGAGTTCTTGGAGAGGGTCTGATTTTAGGTACCTGATAGGAGTTTAGAGGTGGGGGATGGAGAACCTCTATATCTGTTCACTTTTATTAATTTTATTTATGTTTATTATGTTCAGTTAGCTGACATATAGTACATCATTCATTTTTGATGTAGTGTTCAATGATTCATTAGTTGTGTATAACACCCAGTGCTCATCCCAACACTTTCCCTACTTAATACCTGTCTTTTTAGTTGGATTATTTGCTTTTGGGGTGTTGATTTTTATATGTTCTTTATATATTTTGGATACTAACTCTTTACTAAATAAGTCATTTGCAAACATCTTGCCTCATTGTAGGTCGCCTTTTAGTTTTGTCGATTGCTTCTTTTGTTGTACAAAAAACTTTATTTTAGTGAAGTCCCAATAGTTTATATTTGCTTTTGTTTCTGTTCCCTCAGGAGACATACCTAGAAAGAAGTTGCTATGGCCAATGTCAAAGAGACTACTGCCTTTGCTCTCCTCTAGGCTTGTAACGGTTTCATGTCTAACATTTAGGTCTTTCATCCAATGTAAATTTTTGTGTGTGTGTATGATGTAATAAAGTGGTCCAGTTTCATTCTTTTGCATATTGTTGTCCAGTTTTCCCAACATCATTTGTTAAACAGATTTTTCCCATTGGGTATTCTTTCTTGGTTTGTCATACATTTATTGGCCATACAGTTGTGGGCTCATTTCTGGGTTTTCTATTCTGTTCTATTGCTCTATGTGTCTATTTTGTGCCATTAGCATACTGTTTTGATTTCTACAGATTTCTATTATACTTTGAAATCAGAAATTGTGATCGCTTCAGCTTTGATTTTCTTTTTCAAGGTTGCTTTTGTTATTTGGGGTCTTTTGTGGTTCCATATAAAATTTGGTTTGTTGTAGCTCTGTGAAAAATGCAGTTGGTATTTTGTTAGGGATGGCATTAAATGTGTAGATTGCTTTGGATAACATAGACATTTTAAGAATAGTTGTTCTTCCAATCCATGAGCACGGAATGTCTCTCCATTTCTTTGTTTCATCTTCAGTTTCTTTTATGAGTGTTTTATAGTTTTCAGAGTTTAATTCTTTCACCTCTTTGTTTATGTTTATTACTAGGTATCTTATTCTATTTGTTGTAATTATAAAAGGGATTGATTCCTTAGTTTCTCTTTCTCTTTGATTTTGTATCCTATGATGTTACCAAATTCATTTATCAGTTCTAGCCTTTTTTTTTTCATGGAGACTTCCATGTTTTCTATGCAAATAGTGAAAGTATCTCTTCTTCCTTGCCAATTTGGTTGCCTTTTAATTCTTTTTCTTGACTGATTGCTGTAGGTAGGACACCCATACTGTCTTGCATAGAAATGGTAACAGGGGACATCCTTGTCTTGTTTCTGACCATAGAGGAAATACTGTCAGTTGTTTGTTTCCATACTGGATATTAGTTGTGTTATTCATATATGGACCTCATTATGTTGATGTATGTTCCCCAAAACCTACTTTGTTCAGGATTTTCATCATGAATGAATGTTGTACTGTGTCAAATCCTTTTTATTTTTCTTTTTAAGATTTTATTTATTTATTCATGTGAGACAGCGAGAGAGGGAGAGAGAGGGAGAGGGAGGAGCAGGCTCCCTGTGGAGCAGGGAGCCCGATGTAGGACTTAATCCCAGGACCCTTAGATTATGACCTGAGCTGAAGGCAGATGTTTAACAAACTGAGCCACCCAGGCACCCCTTAAATACTTTCTCTACATCTATTGAAATGATCACATGCTTCTTTCTTTTATTAATGTGATGTATCATGTTGATTGATTTGTGAATATTGAACCACTCTTGCAACCCTGGCATAAGTCCCACTTTACTGTGTTGAATGATTTTTTTTAATATATTTTTGGACTTGGTTTGTTAGTATTTTACTTAGAATTTGTGCATGTATGTTCATCAGTGATACTGGCATGTAAGTTTCATTTATACTTGTGCCTTGATCTGGTTTTGGTATCAGGGTAATGCTCTCCTGATAGAATTGATTTGGAATTTTTCCTCCCTTTTTAATTTTTTGGAACAGTTTCAGAAGAGTAGGCATTAACTCTTTTTTAAATGTTTTGTAGAATTTTGCCATGAAGATTTTTGGTCCTGAATTTTCATTTGTTGGCTGTTTTGTTTTGTTTTGTTTGTTTTTGGTTTTGTTTTTCTGATTAAATTTGTTTGCTTGTTGTTTGGTCTCTTCAATTTTTTGGTCTCCCTGTTTCAGTTTTCATAGTTTTTTTGTAAGTACTTATCAATTTCTTCTACTTTTTCCAATTTCTTGAGTATAGATTTTCATATTTTGTTTCAATTACTTGTATTTTTGTGGTGTTGATAGTTATTTTTCTTCCCTTATTTGTGGTTTTATCCATTTGAGCCTTTTCTCATTTCTTTTTGGTGAGTCTGGCCAGATATTTTTCAATTTTATTAATTTTTTCAAAGAATCAGCTCCCAATTTCATTGATCTGTTCTATTGTTTCTTAGATTCTGTATCATTTATTTCTTCTCTAACCTTTGATATCTCTCTTTTTCTGCTAGCTCTTGGCTTCGTTTGTTATTCTTTTTATATTTCCTTTAGGTGAAAGATTAGGTTGTTTATTTGAGGATTTTCTTGTTTCTTGAGGTAAGCCTATATTTTTACATAATTCTCTTTTAGGACATCTTTGCTGGATTTGAAAGGTTTTGTACTGTTGTGTTTTCTCTTTCTTTTACTTTAATGTTATATTTGAGTTTTATTTCAGTAAAGCTAAAATAAATCAAATTAAAACAATTTTAGTACATCATCAGGTTTTTTTTTTATTAATTTCTTTTCAGCGCAACAGTATTCATTGTTTTTGCACCACACCCAGTGCTTCATGCAATCCGTGCCCTCTCTAATTCCCACCACCTGGTTCCCCCAACCTCCCACCCCTGCCCCTTCAAAACCCTCAGATTGTTGTTCAAAGTCCATAGTCTCTCATGGTTCACCTCCCCTTTCAATTTCCCTCAACTCCCTTCTCCTCTCCATCTCCCCTTGTCCTCCATGCTATTTGCTGTGATCCACAAATAAGTGAAACCATATGATAATTGACTCTCTCTGCTTGACTTATATCACTCAGCATAATCTCTTCCAGTCCTGTCCATGTTGCTACAGAAGTTGGGTATTCATTCTTTCTGATGGAGGCATAATACTCCATAGTGTATATGGACCACCTCTTCTTTATCCATTCATCCGTTGAAGGACATCTTGGTTCTTTCCACAGTTTGGCGACCAAGGCCATTGCTGCTATAAACATTGGGGTACAGATGGCCCTTCTTTTCACTGCATCTGTATCTTTGGGGTAAATACCCAGTAGTGCAATTGCAGGGTCATAGGGAAGCTCTATTTTTAATTTCTTGAGGAATCTCCCCACTGTTTTGCAAAGTGGCTGCACCAACTTGCATTCCCACCAACAGTGGAATAGGGCTCCCCTTTCTCCACATCCTCTCCAACACATGTTGTTTCCTGTCTTGCTAATTTTGGCCATTTGAACTGGTATCTCAAAGGAAACAAAAGTGAAGATGAACTTTTGGGACTTCATCAAGATCAAAAGCTTCTGCACAGCAAAGAAAACAGTCAACAAAACAAAGAGGCAACCCACGGAATGGGAGAAGATATTTGCAAATGACAGTATAGACAAAAGGTTGATATCCAGGATCTATAAAGAACTCCTCAAACTCAACACACACAAAACAGACAATCATATTTAAAAATGGGCAGAAGATATGAACAGACACTTCTCCAATGAAGACATACAAATGACTATCAGACACATGAAAAAGTGTTCATCATCACTAGCCATCAGGGAGATTCAAATTAAAACCACATTGAGATACCACGTTACATCATCAGTTTTTAATACAATGTTCAATGATTCATTATTCCAGTAGAACACCCAGTGCTCATCATATCATGTGCTCTCTTTAATGTCATGTACTGTTGTGTTTTGGTTTTCTTTTGTTGTCACATACTGTTAAGTTTCTTCATTGATTTCCTGGTTGACCCATTCATTTTTTAGTAGCATATCATTTGACTTCTATGTATTTTTTCTCTTTCCAGATTTTATCTTATGATAAATTTCTAGTTTCATAGTGTTGTGGTCAGAAATGTTGCATGGTATGACTTATTTTTTTATTTGTTGAGCCTTGCTATGTGACCTAATATGTACTCTATTCTGGAGAATGGTCCATGTGGAACTATAAAATAATGTATATTCTGCTGTTTTAGGGCACAGTATTTTGAGTATACCTGTTCAGTCCATTTGGTCCAGGGTATCATTCAAAGCCACTTTTTCCTTTTTCATTTTGTTTACATAATTTCTTTATTAATGCAAGTGGGATGTAAAAATCCCCTACCATTATTGTATTATGATCAATTAATTCCTTTATGTTTGTCATTAATTGTTTTATGTATTTGGGTGCTCCCATGTTAGGTGCATGATAATTTACAATTGTTATATATTATTGTTGGATTGTTCCTGCTATTATGACATAGTTCCCTTCCCATCTCTTATTACAGTCTTTGGTTTAAAATCTAATTTGTCTGATATAAGGATTGCCACCCCAGATTTTTTTTTGATGTTCATTAGCATGATAAATGGTTTTCCACCCCTTTCCTTTCAATCTGGAGGTGTCTTCAGGTCTAAAATTAGTCTCTTATAAACACTTCTTGTTTTCAAGTCAAGTTTGTCTGATTAAGTGTATTGAGACCCTGGCTTTCTTTTGACATCCATCTGTGTGAAAAATGTTTAGTCATTGTCTCACTTTTGATCTGCAAGTGTCCTTAGGTATCAAATGAGTGTTTTGAAGGCAACATATAGATATGCATTTTGTTTTTTATCCACTGTGACACCGTATGTCTTTTGATATGAGCATTTAGTCCATTTACTTTCAAAGTAATTATTGATATATATGGTTTTATTGTCCTTTTGTCACTTGTTTTGTCATGTTTCTGGAGAATTTCTGTTCTTTTCTTGTATTTGTCAATTTTGTCCTCCTCTTTGCATTCAAAATGTCCCCTTTAATATTCCTTTCAGTGCATTTTGGTGGCCATCACCTACTTTAGTTTTTGTTTTTCTGGGAAACTCTTTATCTCTTCTTACATTCTTAATGATAACCTTGCTGGATAGTGTATTTTTGGTTGCAAACTTTTCCCATTTAACACTTTCAATATTTTGTGCCACTCCCTTCTGGCTTATCTTTTTTTTTTTTTTCCTTAATCTCCAGCGAGCTTTATGGATTTTCTCTTGTAAGTGAAGGACTTCTTTTGTCTTGCTGCTTTTAGGAATTTTTCTTAATCACTATATTTTGCAAATTTAATTTTGCTATGTATTTGTGTGCATCTGCTTTTTTTTTAAAGATTTTATTCATTTATTTGACAGAAATCACAAGTAGGCAGAGAGGCAGGCGTGGGGGTGGTAAGTAGGCTCCCTGCTGAGCAGAGAGCCCCATGTGGGACTCAATCCCAGGACCCTGGGATCATGACCTGAGCTGAAGACAGAGGCTTTAACACACTGAACCACCCAGTTGCCCCTGTTTTTTTTTAATTATTATTTTGATAGGAGTTCTGTGTGCCTCCTGGATCTGGATATCTCTTTACTTCCCCAAATTAGGGAACCTATCAGCTATTATTTTGTCAAATAAATTTTCTGCCCTGTTTTCTCTCTTTTCTTCTCTGAGACTCCTATAATATGAATGTTATTATGTTTGATGGTATATATGAGTTCCTTAAGTCTTTTCTCGTATCATATAATTATTTTCCTGTTAAATTCAGGTTTATTATTTTCCATTATTTTGTCTTCTAGGTCTAATTAATTAATTAATTAATTTTTCTGCCTCTTCCAGCCTGGGGTTCATTGCATCAAGCCTGTTTCTAGTCTCATTTAGTGCACTCTTCATCTCTGATTTGTTTTTAGCCCTTTTATCTCTGTGGTATAGCCCTTTTATCTCTGTGGTAAGATTCTTACTATGTCTTCTTTTTTTTTTTTAAGATTTTTAAAAAAATTATTTTAAATATAGGGGCAGGTGGCGGCACATGGAAAGAGAATCTTAAACAGATTCTGTGCTGAGTGCAGAGCCCAACACAAGACTCAAACTTATGACACTAAGATCATGACCTGAGCCGAAACCCAGAGTTAGCCACTTAACATACTGCACCACACAGGGACCCCTTATATTATTTTTTCATCCTACTGGGTATACTTGTGATTCTTGCTTTAAATTCACCATCAGACATTTTACTTATATCTGTTCCACTTAGATCTCTAGCCATAGATTTTTCTTGTCCTTTCATTTGGAATATATTTCTCTGTCTTGGTATTTTTTCTAACTTTCTGCCTTCTTCTGTATGTCAGAAAAAACAGTTATGTCTCCTACTCCTATAAATAATGATCTTCTGAAGAGGTCATGTTTCCAGGTCCTGGTGTTTCAGAGATTGCCTCCTGTGTGCTGTGTGTTTTCTGTGGTTGTATTTTGGTTGCACTATCCTTCAGGCTAGTCATCTGCAGAGGCTATCCTTGTCTGTCTTGTGCACTATTTCATCCATGGCTTGAATGTGGTGAGTTTTATCTAAGTGTGATCTAGTCTTCTTGTGAAACCTTGTGAAATGATACCTGAACACCAACTCCACCAGAATTGAGATCCTGGGAACTCTTTTGTCCTGAGATATGGTCTGGGCAACTGTTTGTGTTGGTCTTTGTGGGAAGGGGCCCACTGCACTGGGACTTAGGCAAGCATGACTGAGAAGGGCAGTCCCATCAGAGTTCAGCAGGGTAGGAATTGGTATAAGCAAGTTAGGCAGATAGTGATGGTGCTGTATTCCTTCATATAGGTGGCCATGTGTTTAACTGAGCTTCACAGAGGTAAATGGTGCTGGCCAGCTTCATTGTTTCTGGAGAGGGGTCTCTGTGAATTCTTCCTCTCAGGGATGCACTCTGAGAAGGGCAAATATTCTTTCCACTGTGTGCCCCAGACATTTTTCAGATCACTGTTTTCAAGCTGTATGTCCCTGGGTTATTTGCCTGCCTTGTCTCCAGGAGCACCCCCAATACCCTCCACAGTCCATCCCAGCCAAACTAACTTAAATCTCTAAGTTTTTACCCTGCTGGCTACAAAGATTCATGAAATTCAGCACCTCTCATTTTACAAGCCAACAAATTTGGGGAAACATTCCCCTTGTGTGTTTTCCTGTGTGCTCCTATCTCTCTTGCCCATGTCTACAACCATGATTCCCTTCCTTCTGCAGCACTAGAGATCTGTTTCTCCCTTAAACCATGTCTCTATACTTCCTACCTTCTTTGATGTGGCCTCTTCTCTCCTTTAAGTTATGGAGCTTGTTCTGACCATTTTCAGACTGAATTCTAGACTATTTAGGATGTTTTTATAGTTATCTAGGTGTGTTTGTGGGATGAAGTGAGCCTAGGGTACTGCTTCTCTGGTGTCACCTTCCTCTCTTGAAAAGTGCTCATCTGATGTCTACTATCATCTAAATAAAAATTTAAATAATTATCTTAGAGTGGGGAAGAGAGAATGAGAAGTTGAAGAATTGATAACAGAAAAAGCATGTGAAATAATCATCTCTGGCAGTAAGGAGAGTAAATTGACTAGGGCAGGTGTCAGAAAATTATGATCTATGGGCCAAATCTGTGGACTCTTTTTATGGATTTTTTTTTCTGGAACACAAAGCTGCTCATATTTTCACATATTGTCTATGACTGCTTTATAATAACAAAGTTGAATATTTTCAGTGGGTCATCATGACTCACAAACCATATATTTACCATTTGGAGCTTGAAAAATGTTTGCCAACTCCTGGACTAGGATCACTTAACATTGTACAAACTCACTTCAGGTTTTTTGACATAAATTAATTGTGAGACTAGTCAACATAGTTGCATATATTCTTCCATCCTCATTGAGTTGCTTAGGAGGGGTTATATAGTAATGAAGTCAAATTTAACCACGGTTATATTTTACCAGACAACTGTGAGAGGGGGAGAAAGATTCTAGGAAGTTATGAGGTTTGGTTCTAATGATAGATACAAGAATCTTATAATGGTAATGAAGAAAGTGACAATAAAAATGAGAGAAATATTTTGGAAGGGTGATGTCAGCAAGATGGCAGAATTGGAAACCTAGAAGCTCCTTCCTGCCACAGAAATACTGATTCAACAACAGTACACAGAACAATTCCCTTTTTAAGAAGTGTAGAATCAGTTCAAAATTTCCTGCACTTCAATAAAGCACAAAACAAGGGCATCAAACCTGACAATAACTCACATACTATGATTCCTACTCCTGGTTCAGCATGGTATGATGAAGAGGAAACTCCAAGGTGCAAAATTCTCCTTGGAGATAGAAAGAGAACACTTAAACATGCATCCAATTCCCAGATATTTTAGGGACTGATTTTTGTCTTGTTTGGGTCTAAGTACTGGTAAGAGAAGGTGTCATATTGGGGGCCATTGAGAACAAAGGCAATGATTTGGGTGAATGCAAGATCACTCATGGTAGTTTCTTCTCCAGCTGAGGGGAAGAAATCCCACAACCACTACTGTTTTTCTCCCTGGGGAGGGAAAGTGTTGAAGCATGCATTTAACATACTGGCTCTTCAGGAAGCTGCCTGAGGTAATTGTTTCTGTCTAGCCTATCTCAGAAAGCTAATGGGATTCAGTATACTCTATAAGTCAAGGAGACATGTAGGACAAAATAGAGTTAGGTGGCTTACTGCTGGCCTACAAGACATGACATATCAGTCAGGGGAAATACAGCTTTAGGACCTGTCCTCAGAATGGAAGGAAAAGAGTGAAACATGCATCCAACATTATGCATTTTCAGGGAGCTGACAAATGGACAGGTTTCTGTGTTGACTAACTCAAAACACTGGTCTTGGCATACTTTAGAAGCCTGGTAGCTGCTGAAAACAAAAGATAGCTGGAAATCTTATTGCAGCTCCAGAAAACTCGTACCATATACAGACAATGAGGGAACAAGGCATTAAGAATCACTTAAAAAAATCAGTGAATCCACCTACTTGGGATTTTACATGCATAAATTAATGAGACAAAGCACTATATCATAATAAAGGGGACAATCTACTAAGAAGATCTAACAGTTGTAAATATTTATGCATCTAACATGGAAGCACCCAACAATATAAAACAATAACAAACATAAAGGATCACATTGATAATAATCAGTAATAAACATCACACTCACATCAATGGGCAGATCACCTAAGAAGAAAATCAACAAGGAAACAATGGCTTTGAGTGACACACTGGAGCAGACGGACTTCACAGATATATTCAGAATATTTCATCCCAAAGCAGCAGAATACACATTATTTTCAAGTGCATATGAGACATTCTCCAGAACATATTGCATACTAGGTCATAAATCAAACCACAACAAGTACAATACCATGCATATTTTCTAACCACAATGCTATGAAATATGAAGTCATTTACACACACACACACACACACACACACAAAAGGAAAGACCACAAACACTTGGAGGTTAAAGTCCATCTTACTAAAGAGTTAATGTGTCACAAAAGAAATTAAAGAAAAAATAAAAAAAAAATATGTGGAAAAAAATGAAAGGGAAAACACCATGGTCCAAAACTTTCAGGATGTTGCAAAAGCAGTCATAAGGAAGAACTATATAGTAATACAGGTCTACCTCAGGAGGCAAGAAAACTCATAAATAAGCAACCTAAACTTACACCTAATGGAGCTAGAATGATAAAAACAAAAGAAGCTTAAAGTGAGCAGAAGGGGGGAAATAATAAAGACTAGGACAGAAATAACTGATATAGAAACTTAAAAAAAAAAAAAAACAGTAGAACTTCTCAATGGAACCAGGAGCTAGTTGTTTTAAAACATTAATAAAAATGGCAAGTATTTGCCAGACTTTTCAAAAAGAAAGGATAAAGGACACAAATAAATAAAAATTACAAATGGAAGAGGAGAGATAAGAGCATAACAGAAATACAAACAATAAGAATATTATGAAAAATCATATGTCAACAAATTTGACAACCTAGAAGAAATTGATAAATTCTTCGGAACATATAAATTACCAAAACTGTAAAAGCAAGAGAAGGAAAACATGAACAGAATGATAACTATAAAGGAAATTGAAAAAATAATAAAAAATCTCCCCCCAAAAAAAAGTCTAGGGCAAATGTCTTCACAAAGACATTCTGCCAAATATTTAAAGAAGCATTAATACCTATTCTTCTCAAACAATTCCAAAAATTAGAATTGGAAGGAAAACTCCAATCTCATTCAAGGAGGTCAGCATTATGCTGAGTCCAAAAGTAGACAGATTCCACTAAAAAAGAGAACAAGTCTCCACTAAAGAAGAGAACAAGAAGTCCATATCCCTGATGAACAATGAATGAAAAATTATCCACAAAAAACTAAGAAATCAATTCCAACAGTACATTAAAAGAATAATGTACCATGATCCAGTGGGATTTATTCATGGGTTGGAAGTTTGGTTCAATATTCACATATCAGTCAACATGATATATCACATTAATATAAAAGAAAGGATGAGAACTATATGACCCTGTCAATAAATGCAGAAAAATAATTTCACAAAATATAACAACCTTTCTTGATTAAAAAAATAAATAAATACTATCTGCAGTGTAGGGATAAATGGAACAATTCTCAATATCATAAAAGCAATATATGAAAAACCATAGTGAATATAATCCTTAATAGGGAAAACCTGAGAGCTCTTTCCCTAAGATCAGGAGCATGATAGGGATGTCCACTTTCATCAGTGTTGTGGAACATAGTACTGGAAGTACTAGCCACAGCAACCGTAAAATAAAAAGGTAATAAAATGGATCCAAATTAACAAAGAAGTAGTCAAACTTTCACTCTTCACAGATAACATGATGCTTTATGTTGTAAGCACAAAAGACTCCACCCAAGAAATTGCTAGAACTTATATAGGAATTCAACAAAGTTGCAGGATATAAAATCAATGCACAGAAGTCAGTTGCATTTCTACACAGTAACAATGAGGCAGAAGAAAGACAAAGAAAAGAATTGACCCCATTTACAATTGCACCAAAAACCATAGGATACCTAGGAATAAACCTAACCAAAGAGGTAATATGTACTCTGGAAACTATAGAACACTTATGAAAGAAATTGAAAAGAACACAAACACACACATACACAAAGATAGAAAAACTTTCTATATTCATAAATTGGAAGAACAAATATTATTAAAATGGCTGTAATACAAAAGGCAATGTAACATTTAATGCCATACTTATGAAAATACCAGGAGGACCTTTCACAGTGCTAGAACAAACAATCCTAAAATTTGTACGGAACCACAAATGAACACAAATAGCCAAGACAATCTTGAAAAAGAAAAGCAAAGCTATAGTAACACAATGTGATGTTCCAGCTTTTTTTTTTTTTTTAATTTTTCCAACATTCTCTTGGCGATTCTCAATCTTTTCTGGTTCCATACAAATTTTAGGATTATTTTCTCCAGCTCCTGGAAAAATGCCAATGGTATTTTAATAGGGATGGCATTGAAAGTATAGATTGCTCTAGGCAGGATAGACATTTCAACAATATTCCTTCTTCTAATTCATGACTATGGACAGTTTTCTATATTTGTATATGTGTGTGTTTGTGTCCTCAATTTCTTTCATAAATGTTCTATAGTTTTCAGAGTACAGATCCTTTACCTCTTTGGTTAGGTTTATCCCTAAGTATCTTATTTATTTATTTATTTTTGTTATTATAAATGGAATCAATTCCATAATTTCTCTTTCTACAGTTACATTGTTAGTGTATAGAAAAACAACTGATTTCTGTGTGTTGATATTTTATCCTGCCACATTGCTGAATTGTTGTATGAGTTCTAATAATTTAGGGGTGGAGTCTTTTGAGTTTTCCATATAAAGTATCATGTCATCTATGAAGAGGGAGAGTTTGACTTCTTATTTGTCAATTGAGGGCCTTTTATTTATTTTTGTTGTCTGATTGCTGGTGCTAGGACTTCTAGCACTATGTTTAACAATAGTGACGACAGTCGGCATCCCTGTTGTGTTCCTGACCTTAAGGGGAAAGCTCTCAGCTTTTTCCCATTGATAATGAAATTCACTATGGGCTTTTCATATATTTTTTTTATGAAATTGAAGAATTCCCTCTCTCCCTATACTCTGAAGAGTTTTAATCAGGAATGTATGTTGTATTTTTTCAAGTGTTTTTTCTGCATCAATTGAGAGGATCATATGGCTCTTGTCTTTTCTTTTACTAATGTGCTCTATCACATTGATTGATTTGTTAATGCTGAGCCACTCTTGCATCCCAGGAATAAATGCCACTTTGTTGTGGTGAATAATCCCTTTAATATATTGTTTGATCCTATTGGCCAGTATCTTGCTGAGTATTTTGATATCCATGTTCATCAGAGACTTTGGTCAGTAATTCTCTTTTTTGATGGGGTCTTTGCCAGGTTTTGGGATCAGGGTAATTCTGGCCTCATAGATGGAGTTTCAACGTTTCCTTTATTTTCTATTTTTTATAACACTTTCAGTAGAATAGGTGTTATTTCTTATTCAAATGTTTGGTATAATTCCCCTGGGAAGTCGTCTGGCCCTGGACTTTTTTTCTTTTTTTTGGGGGGGGGTTATTACCACTTCAATTTCATTACTGGTTGTTTGTCTATTCAGGTTGTCTACTTCTTCCTGTATGTTTCAGTCTTGGTAGTTTATAAGTTTCCAGGAAGGTGGCCATTTCTTCCATGTTGCTTAATTTGTTGGCATATAGTTGCTGGTAATATTTCTAATAGTTGTTTTTATTTCCTGGGTGTTAGTCACGATCTCTCCCCTTTCATCCATGATTTTATTAACTTGGGTACTTTCTCTTTTCTTTTTTTTTAAGATTTTATTTATTTATTTGACAGAGAGAGAAATCACAAGTAGGCAGAGAGGCAGATGTGGGGTGGGGTGGATAGCAGGCTCCCTCCTGAGCAGAGAACCCAATGTGGGACTTGATCTCAGGATCCTGAGATCATGACCTGAGCCAAAGGCAGAGTCTGAACCCACTGAGCCACCCAGTCACCCCCCTTTCTCTTTTCTTTTGGGTAAGTCTGGCCAGAGGTTTATTGATCTTGTTAATTCTTTCAAAGAACCAGATTCTAGTTTTGTTATTCTGTTTTACTGTTTCTCTGGTTTGTATTTCATTGATCTCTGCTCTAATTTTTATTATTTATGTTCTCCCACTTGGTTTTGGTTTTATTTGCTGTTCTTTCTCGAGTTCCATTAGGTGTGCATTTGGGATTTTTCTAATTTTCTGAGAGTGTTGGAAGGCTGTGTATTTCCTTCTTAGTACCACCTCTGACAGTATGGGTGTTCTTCAAGATGTTAAAAGTAGAGCTACCCTACAACCCACCAATTGCACTATTGGGTATTTATCCCAAAGACACAGATATAAGGAAAAGAAGGGGATATACAGTCCAATGTTCATAGCAGCAATGTACACAACAGCCAAACTGTGGAAAGAACTGAGATGCTCTTCAAAAGATGAATGGATAAAGATGTGCTACATATACCAAATGGAATATTATTCAGCCATCAGAAAGGATGACTATCCACCATTTGCTTTGAAATGAATGGAATTTGAAGGGATTATACTAAGTGAAATAAGTCAAGCAAAGAAAGGAAATTATCATATTGTTTCACTCATATGTGAAACATAAGCAATAGCATGGAGGACCATAGGTGAAAGGAGGGAAATCTGCAGTGAGATAAATCAGAGAAGGAAGTGAACCATGAGAAACTATGGCCTGGGAAACAAAATGAAGGTTTCAGAGGAGGGGAGGTGGGGGATGGGGTAACAGTGTGGTGGGTATTAAGAAGGTCATGTGTTGTAATGAGCACTGGGTGTTATATGCAACTAATGAATCATTGAACACTACATCAAAAAGTTAATGATGTACTATACATGGGCTAGTTGAACATAATAAAAAAAAAGCAAAGCTGGAGGCAACACAATTTTAGACCTCAACTTATATTATAAAGCTTTAGTGAGACAGTTCAGTATTGGCACAAAAACAGATATACAGATCAATGGAATAGAATATAAAATCCAGAAGTGGACCTATGTTGTTATGGTCAATTAATATTTGGCAACTAACATGCAAAAGAATGGAACTAGACACTTTCTTATACTGCGTACAATAACAAATTCAAAATGGATGAAAAACCTGAATGTGAGACTAGAAACCATCAAAATCCTAGAGGAGATCACAGGCAGTAAGCACTTTGACATTGGCCATAGCAACTTCTTACTAGATATGTCTCCTGAGGCAAGGGAAACTAAAGGAAAAATAAACTACTGGGACTTCATCAAGATAAAAAAACTTTTGCATAGCAAAAGAGAAAATCAACAACACTAAAAGGCAACCTATGGTATGGGAGAAAATATTTGTGAATGACATACCTAAAAAAGGATTACTATCCAATAAACATTTTTTAAAAATATCAAACTCAACCCCCCCAAAACAAATAATCCAGTTAAGAAATGGGCAGAAGACATGAATAGACATTTTTCCAAAGAAGACATACAAATGAAAAATGACATGAAAAGATGTTTGGGATGTCTGGGTGGTTCAGTCCATTAAGCATCTGCATTCAGCTCATATCATGCATGATCCCTGGGTCCTGGGACTGACTCCACATCAAGCTCCCAGCTCAGTGAGGGGTCTGCTTCTCCCTTTCCCTCTGCCTGCCACTTCCCCGCTTGTGCTGTCTCTATCTCTAACAAATAAATAATACCTTTAAAAATGCTCAACATCACTGATGATCAGGGAAATAAAATTCAAAACTACACTGAACTATCACCTCAAACCTGTCAGAATGGCTACAATTAACAACCCAAGAAACAACAAATGTTGGCAAAAATTTGGAAAAACAGGAACCCTCTTGCTCTGTTGATGGGAATGCAAACTGGTACAGCCACTCTGGAAAACAGTATGGAGGTTCCACAAAACGTTATAAATAGAACTACCTTATGATTCAGCAATTATGCTATTAGGTATTTACGCAAAGGATACAAAAATGCTGACTCAAAGGGATATATACACCCTGATATTTAGAGCAGCATTATCAACAATAGCCAAATTATGGGAAGAGCCTAAATGTCTAGCATCTAATGAATGGATAAAGAATATATGGCATATATATATATATATATATATATATATATATATACACACACACACACACTATATACATAGTGTGTGTGTTTGTGAAATCAAAATTGCACAACCCCATGGAATATTACTCAGCTATAAAAAGGACTAAAACTCTTCTGCTGCCCTTTTAAATCCAGCACCATAAACACTCAACCGCCACTGCTGCCATGACCTGGACTGTGGACAAGCAACCCTGGCTGACAACTCTACTACCATGGAGGACATAAACGAGTACAAGAGGAATTCACAGAGGGGTCCAAGATTGATGTAAGCAAGAATCAGAAGGATGATGGTAAAATGTTTATTGGAAGCTTGAGCTGGAATACAAACAAGAAAGATCTGACTGAATATTTGTCTCAGTTTGGGGAAGTTGTAGACTATACAATTAAAACAGATCCAGTGAATAGAAGATCAAATGAATTTGGCTTTGTGCTTTTCAAAGATGCTGCTAGTGTTGATAAGGTTTTAGAACTGAAAGAACACAAACCGGATGGCAAATTGATAGATTCCAAGAAAGCCAAAGCTTTAAAAGGAACCCAAAAAAAGTTTTTTGTGAGTGGCTTGAACCCAGATACTTCTGAAGAACAAATTAGAGACTATTTTGGAGCCTTTGGAGAGATTGGAGATATTGAACTTCCCATGGATACAAAAACAAATCGAAGATGAATTTTTTAAATCACATATACAGATGAAGAGCCAGTAAAGAAATTGTTAGAAAGCAGGTATCATCAAACTAATTCTGGGAAGTATGAAATCAAAGTTGCAAAATCCAAAGAGATATATAGGCATCAACAGCAACAACAAAAAGGAGGAAATGGCACTTCAGCTGGTAGCCAATATGGTACTAGGGGTTGTGGACAAGGTCACCGCCAAAACTGGAACCAAACACTTCATAACTATTAGGATCAAGGATATGAAAATTACAGTAGTGCATATGGTGGTTATCAAAATTATAGTGGCTATGGTGGCTACAATTATACTAGTTATAACTAAGGAAACTATGGATATGGACTGGGGTATGCAGACTACACTGGCCAACAGAGCACTTACAGCAAGGTGTGTCAAGGGGTTGGCAATCACCAAAACAATCACTAGCCATACTAAAGGAGGATGTTGGAGAAAACAGGAGGGGATTGCTAAAGTTAATCCATCCTGTAGGACAAAATTAAATATTGCTTTTCTGTTGATCAAAGATGATTACTTTGTAAAAGACTTTCTAGTGTACAAAACAAAACTCTGCCCAACTGTATATAGCAGCCAATTAATTTTCTTTGTTTCTACTTTATCATTTGTTGTTTTATGACTCAACATGAATATGTGTTCATATAGATTTTATTTGTATGATTTCATGTTAAACTTCAAATAAATGTTTCTTTATATAAAAAAAAAGAAAGAAAGAAATTTTGATGTTTGCCACAACGTGATGGAGCTAGAGTGCAATATGCTATGTGAAATAAATCAGTCAGGGAAAGACAAATACCATATGATTTCATTCATATGAATAAAAGAAACAAAACAGATGAACTTAGTGGGAAAAAGAGAGACATGTATCATAAGACAAACTCTTAACTATAGAGAAAAACTGAATGTTGCTGGAGAGATGGTGGGTGAGGGGATGAGTTAAATGGGTGATGGGTATTAAGGAGGCCACTTGTTGTGATGAGCTCTGGGTGTTGTATTTAAGTGATGAATCACAAAATTCTGCACTTGAAACTAATATTACACTGTATGTCAACTCATTGGAATTTAAGTAAAAACTTAAAAAACAAATAGAACTGATCAAAGGAACTGGGAGCTGGTTCTTGGAAAAATCAATAAAATGGATAAACCTCTAGCCAGACTTATCAAAAAGAAAAGATGAACACCCAAATAAATAAAATCACAAATGAGAGAGCAGAAATAGCAATCAACATCACAGAAATACAATTATAGTAGAATATTATGACAATTTATATACCAACATAAAGACAACCTAGAAGAAGTAGATAAATTCCTATAAACATGTAAAATGCCAAAATTTTAAAAGCAAGAAATGGAGAATTTTAACACACAGATAACAAGCAAAGAAATAGGTTCAGTAATCAAAAAACTCCCAACAAACAAAAACCATGGCCAGATGGCTTCACAGGTGAATTCTGCCAAACATATAAAGAAGAGTTAGTATCTATTCTTCTCAAACTATTCCAAAATATAGAAATGGAAGGAAAACGTCCATATTCATTCTGAGGCCAGCATTACCATGATACCAAAACCAAATAAAGGCACCACAATAAAAGACAACTATACAATAAAAGACACAATAAAATACACAATAAAAGGCAATATCTCTGATGAACACAGATTCAAAAATCCTCAAAAAATAATTGCCAACCAAATCGAACAATGCATTAAAAAATCATTCACCACCTTCAAGTGTGATTCATTCCTGTTTTGCGAGTGCAGTTCAATACTCAAAAATCAATTAATGTGATATATCACATTGATTAAAATTTAAACATTTTAAAAATAGCAATTAAAAATTAAAAGAAAGGATAAGAAACCTATGATCATCTCAATAGATGCAGAAATAGCATTTGACACAGTAGAACATTCATTCATGATGAAAACCTTCAACAAAGTCAGTTTACAGGGAGCATACATCAACATTATAATGAACCATTATATATGAACATTATATAACAACATTATATATGAAAACCCCACAGATATTATCATCTTTAATGGAGTAAAATTGAGAGCTCCTCCTCTATGGTCAAGGACAAAAGAAGGATGTCCAGTTTTAGCACTTTTATTCCACACAATATAGGAAGTTCTAGCCACAGCAATCAGATAACAAAAAGAAATAAAAGGCATCTAAATCAGCAAGGAAGAAGTCAAACTTTCATTATTTGCAGATGACATGATTCTCTATATAGAAAACCCAAAAAATTCCACCAAAAAATCTGCTAGAGGTCATAAACAAATTCAGTAAAGTTGTAGGATAAAGAATCAACATACATAAATTTATTGGATTTCTATACATCAGTAATGAAGCAGTAGAAAGAGAAATTTAGGAATGGACCCCTTTATAATTCCATCAAAAACAGTAAGATACCTAGGAATAAACCTAACCAAAGATGTGAAAAACCTATAATCTGAAAACTGTAAGGCACTGATGAAAGATATTGAAGATGACACTAAGAAATGGAAAGACATTGCATGTTCGTGGTCTGGAAGAACAAATATTGTTAACATATCTATACTACCCAAAGCGATCTACAAGTTTGATGCCATCCTTATCAAAATACCACCAGCATTTTTCACACAGCTAGAACAAACAAACTTAAAATTTGTTTGGAACCACAGAAGACCCTAAATAGCCAAAGCCATCTTGAAAAAGAAAACTAAACCTGGAGGGATCACAATTCCAGACTTTATATTACAAAGCTGTAGTGATCAAAATAGTATGTACTGATACAAAAATGGACACATAAATCAACAGAACAAAACAGAAAGCCCGGAAATGAACCCAGAACTCTACGGTCAATTAATCTTCAACAAAGCAGGAAAGAATATCCAATGGGGGGGGACAAACATAGTACCTTCAACAAAAGATGTTGAAAATCTGGACAGCCACATGAAAAAGAATGAAACTGGACCACTTTCATACACCATACACAAATGTAAATTTGAAATGGATTAAAGACCTAATGTTAGACCAGAAA
Source organism: Lontra canadensis (assembly GCF_010015895.1). Lineage (NCBI taxonomy): Eukaryota > Metazoa > Chordata > Mammalia > Carnivora > Mustelidae > Lontra > Lontra canadensis. The sequence goes on along the minus strand of NW_022631108.1, from coordinate 4,603,794 downwards.
GCATAAAAATCCTAGAAGAGACAGGAATCCATCAAAATCCTAGAGGAGAACACAGGTAGTAATCTCTTCGACATCAGCCACAGCAACTTCTTTCAAGATATGTCTCCAAAGTCAAAAGAAACAAGCGAAAATGAACTTTTGGGACTTCATCAAGGTAAAAAGCTGCTGCACAGCCAAGAAAACAGTCAATAAAACAAAAAGACAACCCACAGATTGGGAGAAGATATTCATAAATGACACTACTAAAGGTTGATATCCAAGATCTGTAAAGAACTCCTCGAACCCAACACACACAAAACAGATAATCACATCAAAAAAATGGGCAGAAGACATGAACAGACACTTCTCCAATGAAGACATATAAATAGCTTGCAGACACATGAAAAAATGCTCATCATCATTAGCCATCAAGGAAATTCAAATCAAAACCATACTGAGGTATCACCTTATACCACTTAAAATGGCAAAAATTAACAAGGCAAGAAACAACAAATGTTGGAGAGGTTGTGTAGAAAGAGGAACCCTCTTACACTGTTGGTGGGAATGCAAGTTGGTGTAGCCACTTTGTAAAACAGTGTGGAGATTTCTCAAAAAGTTAAAAATAGAGCTACCCTATGACCCAGCAATTGCACCACTGGGTATTTACCCCAAAGATACAGATGTACTGAAAAGAAGGCTCATATGTACCCCAAAGTTCATAGCAGCAATATCCTCAATAACCAAACTGTGGAAAGAAATGAGATGCCCTTCAACAGACAAATGGATAAAAAAAAAATGTGGTCCATATATACAATGGAATATTACTCAGGCATCAGAAAAGATGAATACTGAAATTTTATATCGACATGGATGGACTGGAGGAGACTATGCTGAGTGAAATAAGTCAAGCAGAGAATTTCAATTATCATATAGTTTCACTCACTTGTGGAACATAAGGAATAACACGGAGGACATAAGAGAAGGAAAAGAAAAATGAAGGTGGGGAATCAGAGAGGGAGACAAACCACAAGAGACTATGAACTCTAAGTAACAAACTGAGGGTTTTGGGGGAAGGTGGGTCAGCAGATGGGTAAGCCTGGTGGTGGGTAATAAGGAGGGCACATATTGTGTGGAGCACTGGGTGTTATTCGTAAGCAATGAAACTTGGAACACTGCATCAAAATCTAATGATGTATTGTATGGTGACTAACATAACACAATAAAAAAAAATGTCCTAGAAGAGAACACAGGTAGTAACCTCTTTGACACTGACCATAGCAACAATTTACTAGATATGTGTCCTGAGGCAAGAGAAACAAAAGCAAAATAAAGTATTGGGACTACATAAAAATAAAAGAGCTTCTGTACAGTGATGGAAACTATCCAATTAGGATTAGTATTTTAGCATATTTTTTTTTTATTTTTTGGCTTACGGGAGATACAATTTAGTCCATAACGGTGTCATTGTCAAAAATTGAGAATTTTAGAAATGGAGATATCAAGTATTAAATTTTGGCTCTACTTTGGGTCCTGGATAAATCCTTGTTTCTTCTGAGTCGCATTTATGTGTAAAATGGAGAGAAGAATATTGACCTCATTCTGTTTTGTGAAGATCAATGCTGGTGAATGTAAAAATCATGGCACATAGTAGGAGGTTAGAAAATGTAGTTTTATTAATATTAGTATGAGATTCCTTTGTTCAGATAAGTAGTAGGCCAGGTTGTATTTGCTAGAATTAGTATCATCCAGGTTTAAATGATACATATAAATTCTGGGTTATTTTATATGTTATGTCTAATGCTTGCTGATATGATTTCTGCTCAGATGTCTCTTCATGATTATATTAGGTAAAATGTACCTTATACCACAGATGAAAATACAACCACTTGTATTTCGATATTACAGACTCCCTAATTTGAAAAACATTTAAAAATTCCAGTGAGAATCCCCAAATTATATAATGGCTAGCTGGATACAAATTTGTAGCTGAATCTGTGATTTAGCAGAAAATAAGTTAAAACTGTTTTCAGACAGCTTCTTTGGTTGAAATGGAGTATAAATACCCTATCTCTCTTTCTCAAATCATGTATATCTTAGGTAAAAAATGACTCAAAATTTGCTTGGTCTAGAAAAGAATAAAAAACAAATTTAAGTTTGTGGCTGACAATGGCCATTACCATGGAGTGGGGGTGGGTGGCAGGGGCTGTCATTGCAAATGTGAAAGGAATGCAGATATGAAGAACTGCACTTGATGGCAAACCACATGCAGCCTATGCCTGGAGTATAAAGGCTGCTGTCAGCTCTTTAGTAGCCTGACTTTCTACAATTTTCAGAGTCTCATAGTGCAGATGTGTCAAGCAGAATTTGCCTCACAGTGTTTGGATTAGCTGTAAATCTACTAATCCAAGCCAGCATCCAAAAGGCTATTGCTAGATCCAGGGGCTCATAAATTTCCACCACTCTTTCATCATTCTGGGCCCCAGATGGCCTAAATGGACATAAGGCATAATGAGATCTAGGAAGACATTATTATATTCTTAGGTCAAAATTCACAGCCCAGCCTCTTTTTTTTTTTTTTTCCTTTTTCAGGCTGGTAGGGATGATATCCTTGAAGTGCTAATACTCACTGTTGATTTGCTCTGCTGACTGCTTTCAAAGTTCACAGTATTTATTTTAGATATAAAGAGTATTATTGATAAATTCTATAACAAAAATACCTATTCATATGCTAATTCACACCAACTGTTATAGTAAAGATAATGTCAGTTTGTCCCTCTGTTTATATTTACAGATTAAAAATATTTTAGCAATAGAAAAATAAAATTTGAACTATACTGTTAATGGTGACTAAGTGTTGTCAATACATCCTAAAATCACCAGGTTTATAAATGGCCCTTTTGAAACAAGAAAGTTGTAAGAAAGCAAAATAGAATAAAATTTGAAATGTGTGCTTGCTTAATACCCCTTCCACCATCTCTAGCTGAGAATACAGGTGCCAGAGCACAAGAGTTCCTGTCAGTTTCTAATGTTACACTTTTATACACTAAACAAGCATCCTTATCCGGGTTACCAAATAGAGCACTCAACAAGAGCCCCTGAGTGTGCATATTAAATGTCATTTATGCCTTTGCCTGGGCCATCCACTTTAAGGAATGCTTGATCTCAGTCTGTTTCATGGTTTTCCTGTGCTCCCTGGCTTTGGTAATGAACTTTCCCTAGAGACGTTTCTCAGAAAGGATCTTCATGCAGAATAGTTGATGCACATGATTCTATTTTTAAAAACCACATGTTCAGCACATTTTGCTCTTGTGAAATGGCATATGGTTTAAGTTTGCTCCGATCAAAAAGAGCATGGCTGGAAGGACTTATGTCAAAGTGCACAAGGTTTTATATACAATGAGGATTTTTTTCTCCTTCTTTTTATGATTGAAGAGGATAAAATATAAAACATACTCTTTGCTGCAACAGTTGCTTTTTTACATATGAATTACTTTATAAGGCAGCTTGTTATGAAAACACCATTTTCTCTATTTTTTTAATTCAACCTATTTATTGTAAGATTCACATCAAGAAAAACAGCTCTTGACTCTACTGTGAAACTTAATATGTATTCACAGTAAACAGTCTCAATGTCTGAATGTAATGGGTTGTATTAAAGGCTAATTCTTAGAGTTAAATGTGCTATTATATCAGCATCATATACAGAGAGTTAGTTCAAAAAATACTTTTCCTAAATCAGTATTCAAATTCAGTGAAATGTGTATCTGAATATGGAAAAACCCTAACTTAGAAAATGAGTGATACAATTAAAATTAATAGTTTATTTCTAAATTGTATTATTAAATCATAGGCAATAACAACATAAACAAGCCTTGCCTCTGGCATTATTTTGTAACACCTGTGTTACCCAATGCCAGTTTAAGAGTAAAATCTTTGGATATTGACTTTTTATTGAAAGGAGATAATTTTGACTCTTTAGAATCTATAATTCAAATAATCCTCATTCATAAATATACTTGTTGATTTTTTGGTTTTAGTTTTACAAATTACAACTGCTCATAGTTAAAACTACATCAAAGTAGTTTGTCTCTGTAGCCTATCTTAAAGGAAATCAACAAAGATTTATTGAGTATTCACCCTATTCAAGGAATAATAGTGGAATCTGAGGGTACAAAAGAGCCAGATGTCATGTATAACCTTGTGAAATTTGCTTTACCATCCAGTTAAGAAGATGAGACAAACTTGCATAAGAAGTTAAAAATAAATAGAAAATGATAGCTTGTGGGGCACCTGGGTGTCTCAGTGGGATAAGCCTCTGCCTTTGGCTCAGGTCATGATCTCAGGGTCCTGGGATCAAGCCCTGCATCCAGCTCTCTGCTGGGCCAGGAGCCTGCTCCCCCCTCTCTCCCTGCCTGCCTCTCTGCCTACTTGTGACCTCTCTCTCTGCCAAATAAATAAATAAAATCTTTTTTAAAAATGACAGCTTGTAAAATATCCCTGTGCAAGGACTTAAGTATGAGTTCCTAGTAGCAATATTGCTGTTTATTGGTTATTAATTTATCAAACAATTATTGGGTACTTTTAAAATCTTCCAGACACTGTGCCAAGAACTGACCTTGAGGAAACATAATCTTTGCTTTTCCTCCCTTTCAGGGTACTTGTGAAGAATCAATGAAATTATATACTTAGTTATACAAATACATATAGATGTAATGAATGGGTGCCAAAGCAGTGGAGGGGCAGATTTAGGACAGATTTACATTTTACTTTCCACGACTGATTTGCAAGTGAAAGTTATACTTCAGAAACCTTCTGAAAGGTATAACTATAATTTGCATGTTATATTTTGCTACTGTTTTGTTTTGTTTATTGATATATTAGAAATGTTATAACAAACTTACCACAGACTCAGTGGCTTAAGCAAAAAACATTAATTTTCCCAGTTCTGGGGGTGGGGAAGTCAAAGATCAAGGTGTTGGCAGATCTGGTGTTCATTGAGGTCTTCTTTCCTGGCTTGTAGACAGCTGATTTCTTTTTGTATCCTTAAGCATCCCAAAGAAAGAGAGAGAGGGAAAGAGAGAGAGAGAGAGAGAAAGAAAGCTATCTTTTATCTCTTCTTAATAGGGTACTAATCCCATCGTACCACCCTCTTGACCCAGAGACCTCCCAAAGATCCCACTGGAGGGGACTAAATACTATCTAAATATTATCACATTGATGATTACAGTTTCTACCTAAGAGTTTGGGAGAGACACAAACATGCAGCTCTTAAAAATTGCTCAATTAACCCATTTAAATGAGAGACCCAAATTTAGAGGTTATGTTAGATTCATGTGAACTCAATTGTGCTAAACTGAAAAATCAAGTGAGAGCAAAATGGCTATGATTATTATTACCTTTTGGAGGAGCGAGTCTGAAAAATGAGTCAGTAAGTGTTACAATCTAAAACCCTTGGTAACTTCAGTAGACATACAGGTGCAGGTACTTAAAAGGGAAAGATAATATTCTAGTCAAGGTTTTTCTTCCTAAACCACCCAACAAAGTACACAAGACATTAGAAAGTAACTTGAGATAAAACTTTAAACAGTAATAACAGGGTCAGTTAAAGTCTTACAGACATGCAATCTGTAGTTGGAATAGACCAGGAATGCTCTTTCTAGGATGTATTAAGTATCCCCAGTCGGTAGCTGGGATCAAAACCTATCTTTGTATAGGAAGAAGGCTCAGTCACCCCTAAGATAGGTAGTTGTGTTAGTCAGCTGGAGCTGTTAAATTAAATTACTGAAGACTGGGGACACCTGGGTGGCTCAGTTAAGAACCTGACTTCAGCTCTGATCATGATCCTAGGCTCGGGTGATTGAGTCAGGCCTCAGGGTCCTTGCTTGGTGGGGAGTCTGCTTCTCCCTCTGCCTGTTGATCTTCCTACTTAGGTTTTCTCTCTCTCTCTCTCTCTCTCTCTCTCTCCCTCCCTCTCTTTCTCTCTGTCAAATAAATAAATAAAATCTTAAAAAAAATGAATTACCATAGACTGGATGCTTTAAACAGCAAACATATGCTTCTCACAGTTTTGGAGGCTGGAAAGTTCAAAATCATGGTACCTGCCCTTGGTGAGAGTCCTCTTGCCTTGTGGATGGCTAACTTATCCTTATGTCTTCAAATAGCAGAATGAGAAAAGGCTAGCTCTCTCCTTATGGACTTATGAGACCCATCATGTGGGCTTTACCCTTATGACCTAATTACTTCCCAATGTTCCATCCCTATATATCATAACATTAGGGCTTCAATATATGCATTTTGAGGTGACAAATATTCAATCCAGAACAATAAATGATATCTAGAGGTATCTGCCTACCTGTTGATTGCCAAGATTTACTGAATGAGTGTAGTTTTTGAGGAGGGTGTCCCATTTCTCCTGGTTGTAGCAATGTATCTTGGTAACTTAGATTACTTCCTAATAAAATAAAATGTAGTATGATACTTTCCAGACCTCCATTCTTCTTCATTTTTGATCTTTGGTCCTCTCTTTCCTCCCACTCTGCTGAAGAATTTGTAGGAACCATTGCTATTCCTATAGCAATAGTTAAAATTATCTTATTTTCTGACTTGTTAATTTTAGCCATTCTGACTGGTGTGAGATGATATCTCATTGTGGTTTTGATTTGTATTTCCCTGATGCCAAGTGATGTCATAGTAGTTTTCAAACAGTTAATTACAACAGAAAACTTATGCCCACTTAGACAAAAAGTAAGGCACATTGAAAAGGGAAACAATATTCAAACTTAATCCTTATAACTTAAGATCGCACTGGGTGGGAGGGGTGTGGGAGGGATGGGGTGGCTGGGTAATGGTCATTGGGGTGGGTACGTGTTGTGGTGAGCACTGTGTATTGTATTAGACTGATGAATCACACAGACCTGTACCCCTGAAACAATAATACATTATATGTTAAAAGGGATTTTAAAAATTCCCTTGGGAGTTCTAAAATAAAAATAAAAATGGAGGAGAGGAGTCAAGATGGCGGAAAAGTAGCAGGCTGAGACTACTTCAGGTAGCGGGAGATCAGCGAGATAGCTTATATAAAGATTGCAAACACCTACAAATCCAATGGGAGATCAAAGAGAAGAAGAACAGCAATTCTAGAAACAGAAAATCAACCACTTTCTGAAAGGTAGGACTGGCAGAGAAGTGAATCCAAAGCGACGGGAAGATAGACCTCGGGGGGAGGGGCCGGCTCCTGGCAAGCGGTGGAGCAACGGAGCACAAAATCAGGACTTTTAAAAGTCTGTTCCATTGAAGGATATCACTCCAGAGGCTTAACCGGGGTGAAGCCCATGTTGGGTCAGCGTGGCCTCAGGTCCCACAGGGTCACAGAAGGATCGGGGGTGTCTGAGTGTCACAGAGCTTACAGGTATTAGAACAGGGAAGCCGGCTACAGAGACAGAGCCGAGGAGTGAGCTCTAAGCTCGGGGTTACCTTGAACCGGTCGCAGGCTTGGTCAGCTCGGAGCATGGCCGGAGGCCAGGGTGACGGGAGTAATTGGGCGCTGTTCTCTGAGGGCGCACTGAGGAGTGGGGCCCCGGGATTTTGGCCAGATCCAGGATCTCAGATGGGAGGCCGCCATCTTCATTCCCGTCCTCCAGAACTCTACAGAAAGCACTTAGGGAACAAAAGCTCCCGAAAGCAAACCCGAGCGGATTACTCAGCCTGGCCCTGGTAAGGGTGGTGCTATTCCGCCTGGGGCAAAGACACTTGAGAATCACTACAACAGGTCACTCCCCAAGAAGATCAACAAGAAACCCAGCCAGGACCAAGTTCATCTACCAAGGAGTGCAGTTTCAATACCAAGAAGAGCAGCGGAATTCCAATGGAGGAGAAAGAAAAGCACAGAACTCATGGCTTTCTCCCCATGATTCTTTAGCCTTGCAGTTAATTAAATTTTTTTTTCTTTTTCAATTTTTTTCTCTTCTTCTGCTAAAATATTTTTTAACTTTTACCCTTTTCTTTTTTAACGTTTTACAACTAGTTTATCTAATATATATAAATATATATTTTCCTTTTTATATTTTTTCATTATTCGTTTTCTTTTTTTAATTGTTTCTTTTTTTTTTTCTGAACCTCTTTTTATCCCCTTTCTCCCCCCTCATGATTTGGGATCTCTTGTGATTTGGTTAAAGCATATTTTCCTGGGGTTGTTGCCACCCTTTTAGTATTCTACTTGCTCCTTCATATACTCTTATCTGGACAAAATGACAAGGCAGAAAAATTCACCACAAAAAAAAGAACAAGAGGCAGTACCAAAGGCTAGGGACCTAATCAATACAGACATTGGTAATATGTCAGATCTAGAGCTCAGAATGGCAATTCTCAAGGTTCTAGCCGGGCTCAAAAAAGGCATGGAAGATATTAGAGAAACCCTCTTGGGAGATATAAAAGCCATTTCTGGAGAAATAAAAGAACTAAAATCTAACCAAGTTGAAATCAAAAAAGCTATTAATGAGGTGCAATCAAAAATGGAGGTTCTCACTGCTAGGATAAATGAGGCAGAAGAAAGAATTAGCAATATTGACGACCAAAGGACAGAGAATAAAGAAGCTGAGCAAAAGAGGGACAAACAACTACTGGACCACGAGGGCAGAATTCGAGAGATTAAGTGACACCATAAGACGAAACAACATTAGAATAATTGGGATTCCAGAAGAAGAAGAAAGAGAGAGGGGAGCAGAAGGTATTTTGGAGAGAATAATTGGAGAGAATTTTCCCAATATGGCAAAGGGAACAAGCATCAAAATCCAGGAGTTTCAGAGAATCCTCCTCAAAATCAATAAGAATAGGTCCACACCCCATCACCTAATAGTCAAATTTACAAGTCTTAGTGACAAAGAGAAAATCCTGAAAGCAGCCGGGGACAAGAAGTCTGTAACATACAATGGTAAAAATATTAGATTGGCAGCAGACTTATCCACAGAGACCTGGCAGGCCAGAAAGAGCTGGCATGATATATTCAGAGCACTAAATGAGAAAAACATGCAGCCAAGAATACTATATCCAGCTAGGCTATCATTGAAAATAGAAGGAGAGATTAAATCTTCCAGGACAAACAAAAGCTGAAAGAATTTGCAAACACCAAACCAGCTCTATAGGAAATATTGAAAGGGGTCCTCTAAGCAAAGAGAGACCCTAAAAGTACGAGATCAGAAAGGAACAGAGACAATATACAATAACAGTCACCTTACAGGCAATACAATGGCACTAAATTCCAATTTCTCGATAGTTACCCTGAATGTTAATGGGCTAAATGCCCCAGCCAAAAGACACAGGGTATCAGAATGGATAAAAAAACAAAACCCATTTATATGTTGCCTACAAGAAACTCATTTTAAACCCGAAGACACCTCCAGATTTAAAGTGAGGGGGTGGAAAAGAATTTACCATGCTAATGGACATCGGAAGAGAGCAGGAGTGGCAATCCTTATATCAGATCAATTAGATTTTAAGCCAAAGACTATAATAAGAGATGATGAAGGACTCTATATCATACTCAAAGGATCTGTCCAACAAGAAGATCTAACAATTTTAAATATCTATGCCCCTAACATGGGAGCAGCCAACTATATAAACCAATTAATAACAAAATCAAAGAAACACATCCACAATAATACAATAGTCGTAGGGGACTTTAACACTCCCCTCACTGAAATGGACAGATCATCCAAGCAAAAGATTAACAAGGAAATAAAGGCCTTAAATGACACACTGGACCAGATGGACATCACAGATATATTCAGAACATTTCATCCCAAAGCAACAGATTACACATTCTTCTCTAGTGCACATGGAACATTCACCAGAATAGATCACATCCTCGGTCCTAAATCAGGTCTCAACCGGTAT